>NC_135832.1:370000-379963 GCF_964213995.1 Mustelus asterias | reverse complement strand
GGACAGGGCAGAGGGAGGGGGGATAGTGAGGGAGACGGGGCAGAGAGAGGGGGGATAGTGAGGGGGACGGGGCAGAGAGAGGGGGAGAGTGAGGGGGACGGGGCAGAGGGAGGGGGATAGTGAGGGAGACGGGGCAGAGAGAGGGGGATAGTGAGGGGGACGGGGCAGAGGGAGGGGGATAGTGAGGGAGACGGGGCAAAGGGAGGGGGGGACGTGGGGCAGAGGGAGAGGGGGACGCAGGGCAGAGGGAGGGGGATAGTGAGGGGGACGGGGCAAATGGAGGGGGATAGTGAGGGAGACGGGCAGAGAGAGGGGGGGACGCAGGGCAGAGGGAGGGGGGACACGGGGCAGAGGGAGGGGGATAGTGAGGGAGACGGGGCAGAGGGAGGGGGATAGTGAGGGAGACGGGGCAGAGGGAGGGGGATAGTGAGGGAGACGGGGCAGAGGGAGGGGGATAGTGAGGGAGACGGGGCAGAGGGAGGGGGATAGTGAGGGGGACGGGGCACAGGGAGGGGGATAGTGAGGGAGACGGGGCAGAGGGAGGGGGATAGTGAGGGAGACGGGGCAGAGGGAGGGGGATAGTGAGGGAGACGGGGCAGAGGGAGGGGGATAGTGAGGGGGACGGGGCAGAGGGAGGGGGATAGTGAGGGAGACGGGGCAGAGGGAGGGGGATAGTGAGGGGGACGGGGCAGAGGGAGGGGGATAGTGAGGGAGACGGGGCAAAGGGAGGGGGGACGTGGGGCAGAGGGAGGGGGGGACGCAGGGCAGAGGGAGGGGGATAGTGAGGGGGACGGGCAAATGGAGGGGGATAGTGAGGGAGACGGGGCAGAGAGAGGGGGGGACGCAGGGCAGAGGGAGGGGGATAGTGAGGGAGACGGGGCAGAGGGAGGGGGGACACGGGGCAGAGGGAGGGGGATAGTGAGGGGGACAGGGCAGGGAGGGGGGACGCGGGGCAGAGGGAGGGGGATAGTGAGGGAGACGGGGCAGAGGGAGGGGGATAGTGAGGGGGACGGGGCAGAGGGAGGGGGATAGTGAGGGAGACGGGGCAGAGGGAGGGGGATAGTGAGGGGGACGGGGCAGAGGGAGGGGGGACGTGGGGCAGAGGGAGGGGGATAGTGAGGGGGACGGGGCAGAGGGAGGGGGATAGTGAGGGAGACGGGGCAAAGGGAGGGGGGGACGTGGGGCAGAGGGAGGGGGGGACGCAGGGCAGAGGGAGGGGGATAGTGAGGGGGACGGGGCAAATGGAGGGGGATAGTGAGGGAGACGGGGCAGAGAGAGGGGGGGACGCAGGGCAGAGGGAGGGGGATAGTGAGGGAGACGGGGCAGAGGGAGGGGGGACACGGGGCAGAGGGAGGGGGATAGTGAGGGGGACAGGGCAGAGGGAGGGGGGGACGCGGGGCAGAGGGAGGGGGATAGTGAGGGAGACGGGGCAGAGGGAGGGGGGACGCGGGGCAGAGGGAGGGTAGAGATAGCCGGGGACATCCCCATTTCCCTGGGTTTGGGCCTACCTGGCTCCGCTTGCCCTCAGCCTGAGCTCTCTCCGTGTGTCTCCCTGGGGGGGCCAGACTAGGCCTCAGGCTTCTCCTGCTGAGACGGCTGCTCAGTGTCTCTCTCTCTCTCCCCTGCAACCTATTTTAAACCTCGCCTCGAGGTAATGGGGAGGGCTCAACACCTTCCAGAGCCTCCTACGCAACCCCTCGTTGAGAAGGTGCTTGGGTGAAGGCCAGGGACCACAAGAACATTAAACCCTCCAACAAGGCTACATCGCCTTGGAGACGCCAGGCCGCCTCTACCCCACTCACCCCTAATCCCCATTCAGCACCCAGCCTGGGGGCCAGGAGGGGAGAGGGGGAGAGACAGAGAGAGAGGGAGAGACAGAGAGACAGAGAGACACAGAGAGAGAGAGAGAGAGACAGAGAGAGAGAGAGAGAGACAGAGAGAGAGAGAGAGAGACAGAGAGACACAGAGAGAGAGAGAGAGAAAGAGAGAGAGAGAGACAGAAAGAGACAGAGAGAGAGAGACAGAGAGAGAAAGACAGATAGAAAGAGAGAGACAGACAGAGACAGAGAGAGACAGAGACAGAGAGAGACAGAGAGAGAGAGAGAGAGAGGGAGGCAGAGAGTCATGGAGATTTACAGCATTGCAACAGGCCCTTCAGCCCAACTTGTTCATGCCGCCCTTTTTTTAAAAACCCCTAAGCTAGTCCCAATTGCCCGCATTTGGCCCATATCCCTCTATACCCATCGTACCCATGTAACTGTCTAAACGCTTTTTAAAAGACAAAATAGTACCCGCCTCTACTACTGCCTCTGGCAGCTCGTTCCAGACACTCACCACCCTCTGTGTGAAAACATTGCCCCTCTGGACCCTTTTGTATCTCTCCCCTCTCACCTTAAACTTATGCCCTCTAGTTTTAGACTCCCTGACCTTTGGGGAAAAGTTATTGACTATCTAGCTGATCTGTGCCCCTCATTATTTTATAGACCTCTATAAGATCACCCCTCAGCCTCCTACGCTCCAGAGAAAAAAGTCCCAGTCTATCCAGCCTCTCCTTATAACTCAAACCATCAAGTCCCGGTAGCATCCGAGTAAATCGTTTCTGCACTCTTTCTAGTTTAATAATATCCTTTCTATAATAGGGTGACCAGAACTGTACACAGTATTCCAAGTGACACACACTGACACACACACTGACACCCACACTGACACACACACTGACACACACACTGACACACACACACTGACACACACACACTGACACACACACACTGACACACACACACACACTGACACACACACACTGACACACACACGCATCGAATGTGTGTGTCTCAGTGTCAGTGTGTGTCAGTGTGTGTCAGTGTGTGTCAGCGTGTGTCAGCGTGTGTCAGTGTGTGTCAGTGTGTGTCAGTGTGTGTCAGCGTGTGTCAGTGTGTGTCAGTGTGTGTGTCAGTGTGTGTCAGCGTGTGTCAGTGTGTGTCAGTGTGTGTCAGTGTGTGTGTGTCAGTGTGTGAGTCAGTGTGTGTGTCAGTGTGTGTCAGTGTGTGTGTGTCAGTGTGTGTGTCAGTGTGTGTGTCAGTGTGTGTCAGTGTGTGTGTCAGTGTGTGTCAGTGTGTGTCAGCGTGTGTCAGTGTGTGTCAGTGTGTGTCAGTGTGTGTGTGTCAGTGTGTGTGTCAGTGTGTGTGTCAGTGTGTGTCAGTGTGTGTCACCGTGTGTCAGTGTGTGTCAGCGTGTGTCAGCGTGTGTCAGCGTGTGTCAGTGTGTGTGTCAGTGTGTGTGTCAGCGTGTGTCAGCGTGTGTCAGTGTGTGTCAGTGTGTGTCAGTGTGTGTCAGTGTGTGTGTGTCAGTGTGTGTGTCAGTGTGTGTCAGTGTGTGTCAGTGTGTGTCAGTGTGTGTGTGTCAGTGTGTGTGTCAGTGTGTGTCAGTGTGTGTCAGTGTGTGTCAGTGTGTGTGTGTCAGTGCGTGTGTGTGTCAGTGTGTGTGTGTCAGTGTGTGTGTGTGTGTCAGTGTGTGTGTGTCAGTGCGTGTGTGTCAGTGCGTGTGTGTGTCAGTGTGTGTGTGTCAGTGTGTGTGTGTGTGTCAGTGTGTGTGTGTCAGTGTGTGTGTGTATCAGTGTGTGTGTGTCAGTGTGTGTGTGTCAGTGTGCGTGTCAGTGTGTGTGTCAGTGTGTGTGTCAGTGTGTGTGTCAGTGTGTGTGTGTGTCAGTGTGTGTGTGTCAGTGTGTGTGTCAGTGTGTGTCAGTGTGTGTCAGTGTGTGTGTGTCAGTGTGTGTGTCAGTGTGTGTGTCAGTGTGTGTCAGCGTGTGTCAGTGTGTGTCAGTGTGTGTCAGTGTGTGTCAGTGTGTGTCAGTGTGTGTGTGTCAGTGTGTGTGTCAGTGTGTGTCAGCGTGTGTCAGCGTGTGTCAGCGTGTGTCAGTGTGTGTCAGTGTGTGTCAGTGTGTGTGTGTCAGTGTGTGTGTCAGTGTGTGTGTCAGTGTGTGTCAGTGTGTGTCAGTGTGTGTGTGTCAGTGCGTGTGTGTGTCAGTGTGTGTGTGTCAGTGTGTGTGTCAGCGTGTGTCAGTGTGTGTCAGTGTGTGTCAGTGTGTGTCAGTGTGTGTGTGTCAGTGTGTGTGTCAGTGTGTGTGTCAGTGTGTGTCAGTGTGTGTCAGTGTGTGTCAGTGTGTGTCAGTGTGTGTCAGTGTGTGTGTGTCAGTGTGTGTGTCAGTGTGTGTGTCAGTGTGTGTCAGTGTGTGTCAGTGTGTGTGTGTCAGTGTGTGTGTCAGTGTGTGTGTCAGTGTGTGTGTCAGTGTGTGTGTGTCAGTGTGTGTGTGTCAGTGTGTGTGTCAGTGTGTGTGTCAGTGTGTGTGTGTGTCAGTGTGTGTGTGTGTCAGTGTGTGTGTGTCAGTGTGTGTGTCAGTGTGTGTGTGTCAGTGTGTGTGTGTCAGTGTGTGTGTCAGTGTGTGTGTCAGTGTGTGTGTCAGTGTGTGTGTGTGTGTGCGTCAGTGTGTGTGTGTCAGTGTGTGTGTGTCAGTGTGTGTGTGTCAGTGTGTGTGTCAGTGTGTGTGTCAGTGTGTGTGTCAGTGTGTGTGTCTGTGTGTGTGTCAGCGTGTGTCAGCGTGTGTCAGTGTGTGTCAGTGTGTGTCAGTGTGTGTCAGTGTGTGTGTGTCAGTGTGTGTGTCAGTGTGTGTGTCAGTGTGTGTCAGTGTGTGTCAGTGTGTGTCAGTGTGTGTGTGTCAGTGCGTGTGTGTGTCAGTGTGTGTGTGTCAGTGTGTGTGTGTGTGTGTGTCAGTGTGTGTGTGTCAGTGTGTGTGTGTCAGTGTGTGTGTGTGTCAGTGTGTGTGTGTCAGTGTGTGTGTGTCAGTGTGTGTGTCAGTGTGTGTGTCAGTGTGTGTGTGTCAGTGTGTGTGTCAGTGTGTGTGTGTCAGTGTGTGTCAGTGTGTGTCAGTGTGTGTGTGTCAGTGTGTGAGTCAGTGTGTGTGTCAGTGTGTGTCAGTGTGTGTGTGTCAGTGTGTGTGTCAGTGTGTGTGTGTCAGTGTGTGTGTCAGTGTGTGTGTCAGTGTGTGTGTGTCAGTGTGTGTGTGTCAGTGTGTGTGTCAGTGTGTGTGTCAGTGTGTGTGTGTCTCAGTGTGTGTGTGTCAGTGTGTGTGTCAGTGTGTGTGTGTCAGTGTGTGTGTGTCAGTGTGTGTGTCAGTCTGTGTGTCAGTGTGTGTGTCAGTGTGTGTGTCAGTGTGTGTGTCCGTGTGTGTGTGTCAGTGTGTGTGTGTCAGTGTGTGTGTGTGTGTGCGTCAGTGTGTGTGTGTCAGTGTGTGTGTGTCAGTGTGTGTGTGTCAGTGTGTGTGTCAGTGTGTGTGTCAGTGTGTGTGTCAGTCTGTGTGTCTGTGTGTGTGTCAGCGTGTGTCAGTGTGTGTGTCAGTGTGTGTGTGTCAGTGTGTGTGTCAGTGTGTGTGTCAGTGTGTGTGTCAGTGTGTGTGTGTCAGTGTGTGTGTGCGTGTGTGTCAGTGTGTGTGTGTCAGTGTGTGTGTGTCAGTGTGTGTGTCAGTGTGTGTGGGTCAGTGTGTGTGTGTCAGTGTGTGTGTGTGTATGTCTGTGTGTGCGTCAGTGTGTGTGTCAGTGTGTGTGTGTGTGTCAGTGTGTGTGTGTGTGTGTCAGTGTGTGTGTGTCAGTGTGCGTGTGTCAGTGTGTGTGTGTCAGTGTGTGTGTCAGTGTGTGTGTCTGTGTGTGCGTCAGTGTGTGTGTCAGTGTGTGTGTCAGAGTGTGTGTGTCAGTGTGTGTGTGTCAGTGTGTGTCAGTGTGTGTGTGTGTCTGTGTGTGCGTCAGTGTGTGTGTCAGTGTGTGTGTGTGTCAGTGTGTGTGTCTGTGTGTGTGTCAGTGTGTGTGTGTCAGTGTGTGTGTCAGTGTGTGTGTCAGAGTGTGTGTGTCAGTGTGTGTGTGCGTGTGTGTGTCAGTGTGTGTGTCAGTGTGTGTGTGTCAGTGTGTGTGTGTCAGTGTGTGTGTGTCAGTGTGTGTCAGTGTGTGTCAGTGTGTGTCAGTGTGTGTCAGCGTGTGTCAGTGTGTGTGTCAGTGTGTGTCAGCGTGTGTCAGTGTGTGTCAGTGTGTGTCAGTGTGTGTGTGTCAGTGTGTGTGTCAGTGTGTTTGTCAGTGTGTGTCAGTGTGTGTCAGCGTGTGTCAGTGTGTGTCAGTGTGTGTCAGTGTGTGTGTGTCAGTGTGTGTGTCAGTGTGTGTGTCAGTGTGTGTCAGTGTGTGTCAGCGTGTGTCAGCGTGTGTCAGCGTGTGTCAGTGTGTGTGTCAGTGTGTGTGTCAGCGTGTGTCAGCATGTGTCAGTGTGTGTCAGTGTGTGTCAGTGTGTGTCAGTGTGTGTGTGTCAGTGTGTGTGTCAGTGTGTGTGTCAGTGTGTGTCAGTGTGTGTCAGTGTGTGTGTGTCAGTGCGTGTGTGTGTCAGTGTGTGTGTGTCAGTGTGTGTGTGTGTGTCAGTGTGTGTGTGTCAGTGTGTGTGTGTCAGTGTGTGTCAGTGTGTGTCAGTGTGTGTGTGTCAGTGTGTGTGTGTCAGTGTGTGTGTGTCAGTGTGTGTCAGTGTGTGTCAGTGTGTGTGTGTCAGTGCGTGTGTGTGTCAGTGTGTGTGTGTCAGTGTGTGTGTGTGTGTCAGTGTGTGTGTGTCAGTGTGTGTGTGTCAGTGTGTGTGTGTCAGTGTGTGTGTGTCAGTGTGTGTGTGTCAGTGTGTGTGTCAGTGTGTGTGTCAGTGTGTGTGTGTGTCAGTGTGTGTGTGTCAGTGTGTGTGTCAGTGTGTGTGTGTCAGTGTGTGTCAGTGTGTGTCAGTGTGTGTCAGTGTGTGTGTGTCAGTGTGTGTGTCAGTGTGTGTGTCAGTGTGTGTCAGCGTGTGTCAGTGTGTGTCAGTGTGTGTCAGTGTGTGTCAGCGTGTGTCAGTGTGTGTCAGTGTGTGTCAGTGTGTGTGTGTCAGTGTGTGTGTCAGTGTGTGTGTCAGTGTGTGTCAGTGTGTGTCAGCGTGTGTCAGCGTGTGTCAGCGTGTGTCAGCGTGTGTCAGTGTGTGTCAGCGTGTGTCAGCGTGTGTCAGTGTGTGTCAGTGTGTGTGTGTCAGTGTGTGTGTCAGTGTGTGTGTCAGTGTGTGTCAGTGTGTGTCAGTGTGTGTCAGTGTGTGTGTGTCAGTGCGTGTGTGTGTCAGTGTGTGTGTGTCAGTGTGTGTGTGTCAGCGTGTGTCAGCGTGTGTCAGCGTGTGTCAGTGTGTGTCAGTGTGTGTCAGCGTGTGTCAGCGTGTGTCAGCGTGTGTCAGTGTGTGTGTGTCAGTGTGTGTGTCAGTGTGTGTGTCAGTGTGTGTCAGTGTGTGTCAGTGTGTGTGTGTCAGTGCGTGTGTGTGTCAGTGTGTGTGTGTGTGTCAGTGTGTGTGTGTCAGTGTGTGTGTGTGTGTCAGTGTGTGTGTGTCAGTGTGTGTGTGTGTCAGTGTGTGTGTGTCAGTGTGTGTGTCAGTGTGTGTGTCAGTGTGTGTGTCAGTGTGTGTGTCAGTGTGTGTGTGTGTCAGTGTGTGTGTGTCAGTGTGTGTGTCAGTGTGTGTGTGTCAGTGCGTGTCAGTGTGTGTCAGTGTGTGTCAGTGTGTGTGTGTCAGTGTGTGTGTCAGTGTGTGTGTCAGTGTGTGTCAGTGTGTGTCAGTGTGTGTCAGTGTGTGTCAGTGTGTGTCAGTGTGTGTGTGTCAGTGTGTGTGTCAGTGTGTGTCAGTGTGTGTGTGTGTCAGTGTGTGTGTGTGTCAGTGTGTGTGTGTCAGTGCGTGTGTGTGTCAGTGTGTGTGTGTCAGTGTGTGTGTGTGTGTCAGTGTGTGTGTGTCAGTGTGTGTGTGTCAGTGTGTGTGTGTGTCAGTGTGTGTGTGTCAGTGTGTGTGTGTCAGTGTGTGTGTCAGTGTGTGTGTCAGTGTGGGTGTCAGTGTGTGTGTCAGTGTGTGTGTCAGTGTGTGTGTGTGTCAGTGTGTGTGTGTCAGTGTGTGTGTCAGTGTGTGTGTGTCAGTGTGTGTCAGTGTGTGTCAGTGTGTGTCAGTGTGTGTGTGTCAGTGTGTGTGTCAGTGTGTGTCAGTGTGTGTCAGTGTGTGTGTGTCAGTGTGTGTGTGTCAGTGTGTGTGTGTCAGTGTGTGTGTCAGTGTGTGTGTGTCAGTCTGTGTGTCAGTGTGTGTGTGTCAGTGTGTGTGTGTCAGTGTGTGTGTCAGTGTGTGTGTCAGTGTGTGTGTCAGTGTGTGTGTCAGTTTTGTGTGTCAGTGTGTGTGTCAGTGTGTGTGTGTCAGTGTGTGTGTGTCAGTGTGTGTGTCAGTGTGTGTGTCAGTGTGTGTGTCAGTGTGTGTGTCAGTGTGTGTGTGTCAGTGTGTGTGTGTCAGTGTGTGTGTGTGTGTGCGTCAGTGTGTGTGTGTCAGTGTGTGTGTGTCAGTGTGTGTGTGTCAGTGTGTGTGTCAGTGTGTGTGTCAGTGTGTGTGTCAGTGTGTGTGTCTGTGTGTGTGTCAGCGTGTGTCAGCGTGTGTCAGTGTGTGTCAGTGTGTGTCAGTGTGTGTCAGTGTGTGTGTGTCAGTGCGTGTGTGTGTCAGTGTGTGTGTGTCAGTGTGTGTGTGTGTGTCAGTGTGTGTGTGTCAGTGTGTGTGTGTCAGTGTGTGTGTGTGTCAGTGTGTGTGTCAGTGTGTGTGTCAGTGTGTGTGTCAGTGTGTGTGTGTGTCAGTGTGTGTGTGTCAGTGTGTGTGTCAGTGTGTGTGTCTCAGTGTGTGTCAGTGTGTGTCAGTGTGTGTGTGTCAGTGTGTGTGTCAGTGTGTGTGTCAGTGTGTGTCAGTGTGTGTCAGTGTGTGTGTGTCAGTGTGTGTGTGTCAGTGTGTGTGTCAGTGTGTGTGTCAGTGTGTGTGTGTCAGTGTGTGTGTGTCAGTGTGTGTGTCAGTGTGTGTGTCAGTGTGTGTGTCAGTGTGTGTGTGTGTCAGTGTGTGTGTGTCAGTGTGTGTGTCAGTGTGTGTGTGTCAGTGTGTGTGTGTCAGTGTGTGTGTCAGTCTGTGTGTCAGTGTGTGTGTCAGTGTGTGTGTCAGTGTGTGTGTGTCAGTGTGTTTGTCAGTGTGTGTGTGTGTGTGCGTCAGTGTGTGTGTGTCAGTGTGTGTGTGTCAGTGTGTGTGTGTCAGTGTGTGTGTCAGTGTGTGTGTCAGTGTGTGTGTCAGTCTGTGTGTCTGTGTGTGTGTCAGCGTGTGTCAGTGTGTGTGTCAGTGTGTGTGTGTGTCAGTGTGTGTGTCAGTGTGTGTGTCAGTGTGTGTGTGTCAGTGTGTGTGTGCGTGTGTGTCAGTGTGTGTGTGTCAGTGTGTGTGTGTCAGTGTGTGTGTCAGTGTGTGTGTGTCAGTGTGTGTGTGTCAGTGTGTGTGTGTGTGTGTCTGTGTGTGCGTCAGTGTGTGTGTCAGTGTGTGTGTGTGTGTGTCAGTGTGTGTGTGTGTGTGTCAGTGTGTGTGTGTCAGTGTGCGTGTGTCAGTGTGTGTGTGTCAGTGTGTGTGTCAGTGTGTGTGTCAGTGTGTGTGTCTGTGTGTGCGTCAGTGTGTGTGTCAGTGTGTGTGTCAGTGTGTGTGTGTCAGTGTGTGTGTGTCAGTGTGTGTCAGTTTGTGTGTGTGTGTGTCTGTGTGTGCGTCAGTGTGTGTGTCAGTGTGTGTGTGTGTCAGTGTGTGTGTCTGTGTGTGTGTCAGTGTGTGTGTGTCAGAGTGTGTGTCAGTGTGTGTGTCAGAGTGTGTGCGTCAGTGTGTGTGTGCGTGTGTGTGTCAGTGTGTGTGTGTCAGTGTGTGTGTGTCAGTGTGTGTGTGTCAGTGTGTGTGTGTCAGTGTGTCAGTGTGTGTGTGTCAGTGTGTGTGTCAGTGTGTGTGCGTCAGTGTGTGTGTGTGTGTGTGTCAGTGTGTGTGTGTGCGTCAGTGTGTGTGTGTCAGTGTGTGTGTGTCAGTGTGTGTGTGTGTGTCAGTGTGTGTGTGTCAGTGTGTGTGTGTCAGTGT
>NC_135832.1:32500-45000 GCF_964213995.1 Mustelus asterias | reverse complement strand
TGTTTGATGGGGACAGTGTCGACGGAGCTTTTCTCTGTATCTAACCCCGTGCTGTCCCTGTCTGGGAGTGTTTGATGGGGACAGTGTAGAGGGAGCTTTACTCTGTATCTAACCCCGTGCTGTACCTGTCCTGGGAGTGTTTGATGGGGACAATGGAGAGGGAGCTTTACTCTGTATCTAACCCCGTGCTGTCCCTGTCCTGGGAGTGTTTGATGGGGACAGTGTGGAGGGAGCTTTACTCTGTATCTAACCCCGTGCTGTACCTGTCCTGGGAGTGTTTGATGGGGGACAGTGTAGAGGGAGTTTTACTCTGTATCTAACCCCGTGCTGTACCTGTCCTGGGAGTGTTTGATGGGGGACAGTGTAGAGGGAGTTTTACTCTGTATCTAACCCCGTGCTGTACCTGTCCTGGGAGTGTTTGATGGGGGACAGTGCAGAGGGAGCTTTACTCTGTATCTTACCCCGTGCTGGACCTGTCCTGGGAGTGTTTGATGGGGGACAGTGTAGAGGGAGTTTTACTCTGTATCTAACCCCGTGCTGTACCTGTCCTGGGAGTGTTTGATGGGGACAGTGTAGAGAGAGCTTTACTCTGTATCTAACCCCGTGCTGTACCTGTCCTGGGAGTGTTTGATGGGGACAGTGTAGAGGGAGCTTTACTCTGTATCTAACCCCGTGCTGTACCTGTCCTGGGAGTGTTTGATGGGGGACAGTGTAGAGGGAGCTTTACTCTGTATCTAACCCCGTGCTGTACCTGTCCTGGGAGTGTTTGATGGGGGACATTGTAGAAGGAGCTTTACTCTGTATCTAACCCCGTGCTGTACCTGTCCTGGGAGTGTTTGATGGGGGACAGTGTAGAAGGAGCTTTACTCTGTATCTAAACCCGTGCTGTACCTGTCCTGGGAGTGTTTGATGGGAACAGTGTAGAGGGAGGTTTACTCTGTATCTAACCCCATGTTGTACCTGTCCTCGGAGTGTTTGATGGGGACAGTGCAGTGGGAGTTTTACTCTGAATCTAACCCCTTGGTGTAATTTTCCTGGGAGTGTTTGATGGGGAGTGTAGAGGGAGCTTTACTCTGTATCTAACCCCGTGCTGTACCTGTCCTGGGAGTGTTTGATGGGGGACAGTGTAGAGGGAGCTTTACTCTGTATCTAACCCCGTGCTGTACCTGTCCTGGGAGTGTTTGATGGGGGACAGTGTAGAGGGAGCTTTACTCTGTTTCGAACCCCGTGCTGTACCTGTCCTGGGAGTGTTTGATGGGGTTAGTGTAGAGGGAGCTTTACTCTGTATCTAACCCCGTGCTTTCCCTGTCCTGGGAGTGTTTGATGGGGGGACAGTGTAGAGGGAGCTTTACTCTGTATCTAACCCCGTGCTGTACCTGTCCTGGGAGTGTTTGATGGGGACAGTGTAGAGGGAGCTTTACTCTGTATCTAACCCCGTGCTGTACCTGTCCTGGGAGTGTTTGATGGGGGGACAGTGTAGAGGGAGCTTTACTCTGTTTCTAACCCCGTGCTGTACCTGTCCTGGGAGTGTTTGATGGGGTTAGTGTAGAGGGAGCTTTACTCTGTATCTAACCCCGTGCTGTACCTGTCCTGGGAGTGTTTGATGGGGGACAGTGTAGAGGGAGCTTTACTCTGTATCTAACCCTATGCTGTACCTGTCCTGGGAGTGTTTGATGGGGGACAGTGTAGAGGGAGCTTTACTCTGTATCTCACCCCGTGCTGTACCTGTCCTGGGAGTGTTTGATGGGGGACAGTGTAGAGGGAGCTTTACTCTGTATCTAACCCCGTGCTGTACCTGTCCTGGGAGTGTTTGATGGGGAGGGTGCAGAGGGAGCTTTACTCTGTATCTAACCCCGTGCTGTACCTGTCCTGGGAGTGTTTGATGGGGGACAGTGTAGAGGGAGCTTTACTCTGTATCTTACCCCGTGCTGTACCTGTCCTGGGAGTGTTTGATGGGGAGGGTGCAGAGGGAGCTTTACTCTGTATCTAACCCCGTGCTGTACCTGTCCTGGGAGTGTTTGATGGGGACAGTGTGGAGGGAGTTTTACTCTGTATCTAACCCCGTGTTGTACCTGTCCTGGGAGTGTTTGATGGGGACAGTGTAGAGGGAGCTTTACTCTGTATCTAACCCCGTGCTGTACCTGTCCTGGGAGTGTTTGATGGGGACAGTGCAGAGGGAGCTTTACTCTGTATCTAACCCCGTGCTGTACCTGTCCTGGGAGTGTTTGATGGGGGACAGTGTAGAGGGAGCTTTACTCTGTATCTAACCCCGTGCTGTACCTGTCCTGGGAGTGTTTGATGGGGGACAGTGTAGAGGTAGCTTTACTCTGTGTCTAACCCCGTGCTGTTGTTTTCAGGGTTCAATTCCATTTGCTGGTGATCTGACCAGCCATTCCTCTATCATCCTCTAATCTGAGAGTTTCCTCCTCCCTATTTACCGCTCCGCCAATTTCCGTGTCATCTGCAAACTTACTATTCCCCCCTTCCACAGCAGATTCAGGCGTAGATCATTCATTCTGTCTCTCCTCTTCTCAGACATAAGACATAAGAAATAGGAGCAGGAGTAGGCCATCCAGCCCCTCGAGCCTGCCCCGCCATTCAATAAGATCATGGCTGATCTGACGTGGATCAGTACCACTTACCCGCCTGATCCCCATAACCCTTAATTCCCTTACCGCTCAGGAATCCATCCATCCGCGCTTTAAACATATTCAGCGAGGTAGCCTCCACCACCTCAGTGGGCAGAGAATTCCAGAGATTCACCACCCTCTGGGAGAAGAAGTTCCTCCTCAACTCTGTCTTAAACCGACCCCCCTTTATTTTGAGGCTGTGTCCTCTAGTTTTAACTTCCTTACTAAGTGGAAAGAATCTCTCCGCCTCCACCCTATCCAGCCCCCGCATTATCTTATAAGTCTCCATAAGATCCCCCCTCATCCTTCTAAACTCCAACGAGTACAAACCCAATCTCCTCAGCCTCTCCTCATAATCCAAACCCCTCATCTCCGGTATCAACCTGGTGAACCTTCTCTGCACTCCCTCCAATGCCAATATATCCTTCCTCATATCAGGGGACCAACACTGCACACAGTATTCCAGCTGCGGCCTCACCAATGCCCTGTACAGGTGCATCAAGACATCCCTGCTTTTATATTCTATCCCCCTCGCAATATAGGCCAACATCCCATTTGCCTTCTTGATCACCTGTTGTACCTGCAGACTGGGCTTTTGCGTCTCATGCACAAGGACCCCCAGGTCCCTTTGCACGGTAGCATGTTTTAATTTGTTTCCATTGAGATAGTAATCCCATTTGTTATTATTTCCTCCAAAGTGTATAACCTCGCATTTCTCAACGTTATACTCCATTTGCCATATCCTCGCCCACTCACTCAGCCTGTCCAAATCTCTCTGCAGATCTTCTCCGTCCTCCACACGATTCACTTTTCCACTTATCTTTGTGTCGTCTGCAAACTTCGTTACCCTACACTCCGTCCCCTCCTCCAGATCATCTATATAAATGGTAAACAGTTGCGGCCCGAGTACCGATCCCTGCGGCACGCCACTAGTTACCTTCCTCCAACCGGAAAAACACCCATTTATTCCGACTCTTTGCTTCCTGTCGGATAGCCAGTCCCCAATCCACTTTAACACACTACCCCCAACTCCGTGTGCCCTAATCTTCTTCAGCAGCCTTTTATGGGGCACCTTATCAAACGCCTTTTGGAAATCCAAAAACACCGCATCCACCGGTTCTCCTCCATCAACCGCCCTCGTCACATCTTCATAAAAATCCAACATGTTCGTCAAGCACGACTTTCCCCTCATGAATCCATGCTGCGTCTGATTGATCGAACCATTTCTATCCAGATGCCCTGCTATCTCCTCTTTAATAATGGATTCCAGCATTTTCCCTACTACAGACGTTAAGCTGACCGGCCTATAGTTACCCGCCTTTTGTCTCCTTCCTTTTTTAAACAGCGGCGTAACATTAGCCGTTTTCCAATCAACCGGCACTACCCCAGAATGCAACGAGTTTTGATAAATAATCACTAACGCATCCACTATTACCTCTGACATTTCTTTCAATACCCTGGGATGCATTCCATCCGGACCCGGGGACTTGTCCACCTTCAGTCCCATTAGTCTACCCAGCACTGCCTCTCTGGTAACATTAATCGTATTAAGTATTTCTCCTGCTGCCAACCCTCTATCGTTAATATTTGGCAAACTATTTGTGTCCTCCACCGTGAAGACCGACACAAAAAACTTATTTAAAGACTCAGCCATATCCTCATTTCCCACTATTAACTCCCCCCTCTCGTCCTCCAAGGGTCCAACATTCACTCTAGCCACTCTATTCCTTTTTATATATTTATAAAAACTTTTACTATCATTTTTTATATTAATTGCTACCTCAGACCTTTTTATATTAATTATTCTACCTCAGACCTTTCATCTGCTGTTGCTGGGAGCTTTTGCAAGGCCAAACAGATGGCTGTACCACCTTGCTTCTGCATCTTTGTTCCGCTGACGCCCTCTACAACTGCAATTTGCAACGCCAGAGAGTGTCAGCGTGCCGGCTTTGTGTCGGGGGCCCACCCTGGTGGGGGAAGCATGATGACCATACTTTACCAACATATTAAAAAGCTTTGCAGCTCATAAAACTGTCAATCCAACAAATTTAGAAATCCACTTCACAGCTGTGCAAACAACCTCTGCAGGGACGAATCCACTTAACCTTCTTTCCTTTGCAGATTGCTGCTGCTGTGCCAGCTGGAGCTGCCATCATGTTGTGTCGACGGCGAGCCACCCTCCTCTTCTTCCTCTGCACCTTCCAGGACGCCCTCGGCGACTGCAACGTTGGCACCGTCAGCGAGTGCCGCGACGCTGAATTTGTGCCCGGGGCCGGCCTGGTGGGGGAGGGCTACGACGTGGTGACCCTGCAGAACAAGGGGGCCTTCGTGATCGACGTCAACAGCTGGCGTAACCCCGACGGCACCTGCACCCTCTGCCAGAACGAGCTCCTTTCCAATGTCCGCCAGAGGTTGCCCCTCTCGCTGGTGGACTGGAGGGTCCAGCAGTCCTGCAAGCGCTCGCTGTCCAGCCGCCTATTCCGCTCCGCGGCGGAGCTGGGCAAGTCCGCCACCTCGACGATCTCCAACGATTGGCGCGCCGACCTCCAGGTGACGCCCAAGCCTGGCGTCAACACCAACCTAATGTTGGCAGGCTCCAAATCCAAGGTGATGGCTTTCGGCGCCACCCGCACCAAGTCGGACCACTACAGCTTCACCAGCCACGAGTTCCACTGCCGCTACTACCGGTGTCGGGTGAAGGACCAACCCCTCCTGTCCCCCCAGTTTGCCCTCTCGCTGGCCAGCCTGCCCAACATCTCCCACGCGGGCACCCAGTACCACTACCAGAAGTTGGTGAGCAATTACGGCACCCACTTCATCAAGTCGGTGGAGCTGGGCGGCCGCTTCCGCGACGTGACGGCTATTCGCACCTGCGAGGCGGCGTCCCAGGGCTACACCTCCGAGGAGGTGAAGGACTGCCTGGAGGTGGAGGCCGGTGCCCAGGTGGGCATAATGGCCAAGGGCTCAGCTAAATCCAAACAGTGCAAAAAGTTGGCAAGCGCCATGCAGTACAATGACAGCTTCCACCAGGCCTTCAGCGACCGGGACATTGACGTGACGGGGGGCGATGCCCGCCAAGGGGTGGACCTCTTCTTCTCAGAGGATGGCACGGCCTTCACCCGCTGGGCGGACAGCCTGCCCAGGAACCCGGGCATGGTGAGCTACGCCCTGGCCCCTCTGCACCACCTCCTGCCTTACGGGGACCCCCGGCACGCCAACCTGCGGCGCTACATCAGCGACTACATCAAGGCCAACGGCCTGACCCGGCGCTGCGACGGGGCCAGCGAATGCCCGGCTGGGTCTCAACACGACCCGTCCGACTCCTGCTCCTGCCTGTGCCACGAGGGCGCCTGGGTGACCCGGCAGTGCTGCTCCACCGAGAAGGGCCTAGGCGTCCTGCGGGTGACGGTCAGGCAAGGCCGCAACCTCTGGGGCGACCTCACCTCGGCCACCGACGGCTACGTGGTCGTCAAGTGCGGCCAGGCGAAGGATCAGACCCCGGTGCGCCACAACGACAACAACCCCACCTGGAACGTCACCCTGAACCTGGGCGTCGTGAAGGCCCAGTCAGGCCACCAACTGATCGTTGAGGTCTGGGACCGCAACAAGGTCTTCAAGGACAGGTTGCTGGGCTCCTGCCAGCGACCCCTGACCTCCGGTAACCACAGCGACATCTTCTACCTCAAATACGGCAGTGTGACCTTTGACATGTCCTTCACCTGCGGCCCCCACCTCAGGGGTGCCTCCTGCCAAAACTACGCCCCCTCGCCCGACGGTCCCGCCTTCACCACCTACCTGAGGGCCACCAATGCCACCCCCGTCTTCCCCGCGGCCTCTCCCGCTCAAGACCCAGTCCTCGCTGTCATATTCCCCTAACCTTTACCCTTTCACCCCATTTTCCCATCTCTCTTTCGCCCTCTCATTTGCCCCCAGCCCCGCTCCAATTCCTGTCAACAAAGAACAAAGAACAAAGAACAATACAGCACAGGAACAGGCCCTTCGGCCCTCCAAGCCCGCGCCGCTCCCTGGTCCAGGATTGAATCCTGAATCCAGGATCCCCGCCCAATTTTCCAGCCTATCTACATACCAATATCCTATCCACCGAGCTGTCCCTCACAGCTACGATGCTTTGTTCATTACAACCTATTAACTTACCCCCACCCCCCCATTCCAGACCATGTGATCTCCAGGGAGAGGCGAAAACCCAGAGTGAAAAACCCCAGGGCCAATATGGGGGAAAAAAATCTGGGAAATTCCTCTCCGACCCCCTGAGGCGATCGAAACGAGTCCAGGAGATCACAATGGCCCCGATCGGAAAATGCTTCCCAACCCTAGTCATTTCCACTTCCACGAACACCATATGAATTCCCTGCCCCCGAGACAGGTTCCCAACTATCCGCAGTCTCGCTCTGTACTGGCACCAGCAAGATGATCATAGAATGAAGCCTTGAAACGAGAAACCAGGAACAATTAGCCCGCGCCGCTCCCTGGTCCAAACTAGACCACTCTTTTGTATCCCTCCATTCCCACTCCGTTCATATAGCTGTCTAGATAAGTCTTAAACGTTCCCAGTGTGTCCGCCTCCACCACCTTGCCCGGCAACACATTCCAGGCCCCCACGACCCTCTGTGTAAAATACATCCTTCTGATATCTGTGTTAAACCTCCCCCCCTTCACCTTGAACCTATGACCCCTCGTGAACGTCACCACCGACCCGGGGAAAAGCTTCCCACTGTTCACCCTATCTATGCCTTTCATAATTTTATACACCTCTATTAAGTCTCCCCTCATCCTCCGTCTTTCCAAGGAGAATAACCCCAGTTTCCCCAATCTCTCCTCATAACCAAGCCCCTCCATACCAGGCAACATCCTGGTAATACCAGGCAACATCCTGTCCTGCCAATCTCTCCCCAAAGGCGGTAGGACGTCCCACTCTCAATGGGCCATTCAACTCAGGCCCCCTCAATTGCGCCACGCCACACTCGACAGGGCGGTCACCTGCCAGAGTGAAAGCCTCCCCGTACGTTTCTGCACCCTCGCCGGGCAAGGTTTGGTCTCATGGTTACAGTTCAAATGGGGCTTGACGTCGCGCCGCCCGCCATCGATGAAAACCATGCTGATTTGCGCTTGCATCCATGTAATCTTACCTTTCCTCAATAAATCTGATTGAACCGTATTTAGCCTGCACTGTGCGATCGGTCTGCTTGTTGTGGTGGGTTTCCCGCGGTCATGCAGTGCAGGAGGAGGCCATTCGGCCCATCGGGCCCACGCCGACAACAATCCTACCCAGGCCTTATCCCCGTAACCAGGTGTCGGGAGGAATGTGTCTCCCTCCATGGGGGAGCTGGGTAAGGTGTATTATTCTCGGCCTCCAGTGGAAGGTTTGATGCAGGGCGTACCAGGACGTGAAGCGTGAGACTCAGTGCTCCGAGGTAGCGGGACTCCGGATGAGCTGAACGAGTCAGGCCAACCATGTTCGATTCCCGGAAAGCCAGTTGCTGGCGGATAACAGGGCGAGGAATTTCTCCTGCCGGAGAGTGGTGAATGTGTGGAACTCTTTGCCGCAGAAGGCTGTGGAGGTCGGGCCATTGAGTGTCTTTAAGACAGAGATAGATCGGTTCTTGATTAATAAGGGGATCGGGGGTTATGAGGGCCAATCCTTGCAGTGTCATATTTATTTCCCATAAGACATAGGAGCAGAATGAGGCCACTCGGCCCATCGAGTCTGCTCCGCCATTCAATCATGGTTGGTATGTTTCTCATCCCCATTCTCCTACCTTTTCCCCATAACCCCTGATCCCCTTATTAATCAAGAACCGATCTATCTCTGTCTTAAAGACACTCAATGACCCGACCTCCACAGCCTTCTGCGGCAAAGAGTTCCACACATTCACCACTCTCTGGCTGAAGAAATTCCTCCTCATCTCTGTTTTAAAGGATCGTCCCTTCAGCCTGAGGTTGTGTGCCCTCTGGTTCTAGTTTTTTCGACTAGTGGGAATATCCTCTCCACGTCCACTCTATCCGGGCCTCGCGGTATCCTGTAAGTTTCAATAAGATCCCCCCTCATCCTTCTAAACTCCAATGAGTACAGACCCAGAGTCCTCAACCGTTCCTCATCCGACAAGCTCTTCATTCCAGGGATCATTCTTGTGAACCTCCTCTGGACCCTTTCCAAGGCCCAGCACATCCTTCCTTAGATACGGGGCCCAAAACTGCTCACAATATTCCAAATGGTGTCTGACCAGAGCCTTATACAGCCTCAGAAGTCCATCCCTGCTCTTGTATTCCAAGTAAGAAGTTTAACAACACCAGGTTAAAGTCCAACAGGTTTATTTGGTAGCAAAAGCCACACAAGCTTTCGAGGCTCTGAGCCCCTAAACTTGTATTCCAAGTTTAAGTTCCCAAGTTAAACATGACAAGCGTACACCTCCGAACTCATCCTCACCACGGTTTCAATAAGTCATTCTTCATGTGTCGGTCAATGAAGTCGCACAGGATCCCCACATTCTGCAAACAATTAGTTAGAAAATAAGATGTTCTGTATTAGTCAGAGAGACTCAGATCCAAGGGCGGAGCGTCAGAGCAGGAGCCCCAGACCGAGCTGTGATACACCCGGAAAGGATGCTTTCTATGGGGCATCTGTAAAAGTTGGTGAGAGTCGTAGCTGACATGCCAAATTTCCTTCGCCTCCTGAGAAAGTAGAGACGTTGGTGGGGCTTTCTTAACTAGAGAGTCGGCGTGGGGGGGACCAGGACAGGTTGTTGGGGATCTGGACACCTTGAAGCTCTCTCGACCATTTCTACTTCGTCCCCGTTGATGTAGACAGGGGAATGTTCTCCTTTACGCTTCCTGAAGTCGATGATTATTGTTATGAAGTGGAGGCGGTTCCCTCCCACCCCCCCCCCACTCTGAGAACTAACACCTAATCATTCAGAGAGGAGCCCCTCCCTTCATAACCTGTTAAAGTGCGTGTGAGAGCGGGGGGAATATCCGCCCTTCAGCAACTTCTAGTGGCTAAATCAAAATAACTCCCTGAGACTCTCTCTGTAAAAGCAACAAGTAACACTTTATTTATCTAACTATTAGTGAACAGGTTAACTAAACTATTAACAAACCCAATAAAACACGATTCTAATGGTGTGTTGTTCAGATAAATACAATTCCCACTCATTCACAAAATAATAGAATTTAATCACTCTCGAAATTACAACCAGGTTTTGTGTCTTCTAGAATATTCGGGGCCTTTTCTGTTGATTCTTCCGTCTGGAAATTTTTTCTTCTTTCCGACCTTTTATATCAAGGTGGTACTCCTGGATGAGTACATGGGACTTAATAGGATGGAGGGTTATAGGTAGGCCTAAAAGGTAGGGATATGTTCGGCACAACTTGTGGGGCCGAAGGGCCTGTTTTGCGCTGTAGTTTTTCTATGTTTCTATATAAATAAAGCTGTGGGGGCTGGCAGTTCTCTCTCTCTCTTGCTCCCTGGAGCTGAACAGTTGTTACTCTGGCAGGAGGCAGTTGCTCTCTGCTTTTGTCCCACTGCCCCCCTTCTTTTATCTTAGAATCTTAGAATCCCTACAGTACAGAAAGAGGCCATTCGGCCCATCGGGTCTGCACCGACCACAATCCCACCCAGGCCCTACCCCCACATCCCCACATATTTACCCACTAATCCCTCTAACCTACGCATCCCAGGACACTAAGGGCAATTTTTAACCTGGCCAATCAACCTAACCCGCACATCTTTGGACTGTGGGAGGAAACCGGAGCACCCGGAGGAAACCCACGCAGACACGGGGGGAGAATGTGCAAACTCCACACAGACAGTGCCCCAAGCCGGGAATCGAACCCAGGTCTCTGGAGCTGTGAAGCAGCAACGCTAACCCACTGTGCTACCGTGCCGCCCCTGTGATGACTTATCAATATCCCCCCACATTATGATTGCCAACAACATCGGATTCAAATTTAATAGGTTCTTGGTATCCTGATTCAAATTTGATTGGCTGTATTCTCAAATGCCTGAAAGCTTGTCACCTTGGTAACCCTGCTACTTTGCCGCCTGACACAAATGTTTCATTCTGGGCACTCTGTAGACTTGCATTATTTTTTAAGTCCAGAAAACAAACACCACCTTTTAACAGACAAATCTACAAATATCAAGCTCGCAACACTATCTCCTTCATTTTGTTGACATTGAGAGAGAGATTACTGTCCTTGCACCGGTTCATCAGATTCTCGATATCTTAATCTCAGATAAATGATTTGGAGGAAAATGTGGCTGGTCTGATTAGTAAGTTCGCAGACGACACAAGAATTGGTGGAGTTGCGGATAGTGAAGAGGATTGTCGGAGGATACAGCAGGATGTAGAGCGGTTGGAGACTTGGGCGGAGAGATGGCAGATGGAGTTTAATTCGGACAAGTGCGAGATAATGTATTTTGGACAGTCCAATGCATGTAGTAACTATACAGTAAATGGCAGAACACTGAAGAGTATTGATAGGCAGAGGGATCTGGGCGTACAGGTACACAGGTCACTGAAAGTGGCAACGCAGGTGGAGAAGGTAGTCAAGAAGGCATACGGCATGCTTGCCTTCATCGGCCAGGGCATTGAGTTTAAAAATTGGCAAGTCACGTTGTAGCTTTATAGAACCTTAGTGAGGCCGCACTTGGAATATAGTGTTCAATTCTGGTCGCCGCACTACCAGAAGGATGTGGAGGCTTTGGCGAGGGTTACAGAAAAGATTTACCAGGATGTTGCCTGGTATGGAGGGCATTAGCTATGAGGAGAGGTTGGAGAAACTTGGTTTGTTCTCACTGGAGCGACGGAGGTTGAGGGGAGACCTGATAGAAGTCTACAAGATTATGAGGGACAGAGTGGATAGTCAGAAGCTTTTTCCCCCAGGGTGGAAGAGTCAGTTACTCGGGGGGCACAGGTTTAAGGGGCAAGGTTTAAAGGAGATGTACGAGGCAGATTTTTCACACAGAGGGTGGTGGGTGCCTGGAACCCGCTGCCCGGGGAGGGAGTGGAAGCGGATACGATAGCAACATTTAAGGGGCAACTAGACGAATACGTGAATAGGATGGGAATGGAAGGATTCCGACTCTGTAAGTGCGTACGGTTTGAGTTTAGGCAGGGCAGCACGGTCAGCACAGGCTTGGAGGGCCGAAGGGCCTGTTCCTGCGCTGTACTGTTCTTTGTTCTTTGCTCTTTGTTCTTTGCTGTGCTCCGTCTCATCATTGTTTGAGATCCAACCCACTGCAGGTGACACGGTGGCACAGCGGGTTAGCACTGCTGCCTCACAGCGCCAGGGACCCGGGTTCGATTCCCGGCTCGGATCACTGTCTGTGTGGAGTCTGCACGTCCTCCCCGTGTCTGCGTGGGTTTCCTCCGGGTGCTCCGGTTTCCTCCCACAGTCTGAAAGACATGCAGGTTAGGTGGATTGGCCGTGCTAGATTGTCCCTTAGTGTCCAAAGATGTGTAGGTTAGGTGGATTGGCCGTGCTAAATTGCCCCTTAGTGTCCAAAGATGTGCAGGTTAGGTGGATTGGCCATGCTAAATTGTCCCTTAGTGTCCAAAGATGTTCAGGTTAGGTGGATTGGCCATGCTAAATTGTCCCTTCGTGTCCCAAGATGTGCAGGTTAGGTGGATTGGCCATGCTAAATTGCCCATTAGTGTCCAAAGATGTGCAGGTTAGGTGGATTGGCCATGCTAAATTGTCCCTTAGTGTCCAAAGATGTGCAGGTTAGGTGGATTGGCCATGCTAAATTGCCTCTTAGTGTCCAAAGATGTGCAGGTTAGGTGGATTGGCCGTGCTAAATTGTCCCTTAGTGTCCAAAGATGTGCAGGTTAGGTGGATTGGCCATGCTAA
>NC_135832.1:0-22500 GCF_964213995.1 Mustelus asterias | reverse complement strand
GGGCTAACTCAGAAGTAGGCCGGGAATGAAGCCTGGGCCTTTCCTGCGTGTGCACGGGAGGGTAGGAATCGGTCCCACAGTAGCTGCGAGATGGGCTAACTGAGGAGTAGGCCGGAAATGAAGCCTGGGCCTTTCCTGCGTGTGTGTGTCAGAGGGCTGAACCTGTCCCACACCGGGGGGCGAGATGGGCTAACTCAGAAGTAGGCCTGTAATGAAGCCTAGGCCATTCCTGTGCGGGTGTGTGGGAGGGCTGAATCAGTCCCACACCGGGCTGCAAGATGGGCTAACTCAGAAGTAGGCCGGAAATGAAGCCTAGGCCTTTCCTGCGTGGGTGTGTGGGAGGGCTAAATCAGTCCCACACCGGGGTGTGAGATGGGCTAACTGAGAAGTAGGCCTGTAATGAAGCCTAGGCCTTTCCTGCGTGGGTGTGTGGGAGGGCTGTATCAGTCCCACACCAGGGTGAGAGATGGGCTGACTGAGAACTCGGCCTGTAATGAAGCCTAGGCCTTTCCTGCGTGGGTGTGTGGACGGGTTGAATCAATCCCACACCAGGGAGCAAGATGGGCTAACTGAGAAGTAGGCTGGAAATGAAGCCTAGGCCTTTCCTGCGTGGGTGTGTAGGAGGGCTGAATCAGTCCCACACCAGGCTGCGAGATGGGCTAACTCAGAAGTAGGCCTGTAATGAAGCCTGGGCCTTTCCTGCGCGGGTGCAAAATGAGAAACATCTTCTCTACAAATCGTCTTGAGGATCCTGATCGGACCACCTCTCCAGGAGGAGACACAGACCAGCGATTGGAGATTGCCGGGTTGGTATGGGTTCCTGGCGGCTCTTGTAAAGATTGGCCCCGGTTAAAGGTTCCTGCACCCCCCTCTTGACCTCTCTCACGATCCCCTCAGGCGAACGGAGCCTCGTATACTAGGCCCTGGTTGTGTTGCCAAGTTGAGTTTGTGAAGTTGGAATGTCATGTTGATAAAGATGTAAAAAATTGTAAGTATTCAAGCGGGAAAAGAACATTGGGTTGTCCCATTAAAAACTGGCGTCAGTGTTTGGAGATTTAAGCTCGTCCAGAGTCCAATCTGAAATGTTTAGATCAAAAGGTCAAGCAATAGTCTTGACAAGACAACCCCGTTTTTTTTTAAATTTGGCGACCAAGAACCTATAAGATTTGAATTTGACGCTGCTGACAATGGCAGACCAATCCTATTGGAGGAAAACTGATAGGTCATCACAGGTATAGAAGAGGATGCAAGGGGGAAAAACAGTAGGGTAGCGACTGCCGCCTCTCAAGCCTCAAGGGGGAAAGAGAGCAGCTCTCAACTCCGCCAGCTACAGATGTGTGGGTGGCACAGCGGGTCAGCACTGCTGCCTCACAGGGACCCGGGTTCGATTCCCGGCTCGGGTCACTGTCTGTGCGGAGTCTGCACGTTCTCCCCGTGTCTGCGTGGGTTTCCTCCAGGTGCTCCGGTTTCCTCCCACAGTCTGAAAGACGTGCTGGTTAGGGTGGGGATTGGGCCGTGCTAAATTCTCCCTCAGTGTGACCCGAACAGGAGTGTGGCGACTGGGGGGATTCTCACATTAACTTCGTTGCAGTGTTAATGTAAGCCGACTTGTGACTAATAAATAAACTTTACTTTATATCTTAAGAGAACGCACCGTCTAACCAGAAAAAGGCACCAAATCAGTCAGAACTCAGACAGAGGAATCTTAATAGATAGAATAGAACAGTACAGCACAGAACAGGCCCTTCGGCCCACGATGTTGTGCCGAGCTTTATCTGAAACCAAGATCAAGCTATCCCACTCCCTATCATCCTGGTGTGCTCCATGTGCCTATCCAATAACCGCTTAAATGTTCCTAAAGTGTCTGACTCCACTATCACTGCAGGCAGTCCATTCCACACCCCAACAGAATCAACAGAGAAACTCCAAGGGATCCCAAAGGCCACAAAACCTGGTTGTATTTTATTCTGAGAGTGACAGAATTTTATTTTTTTTGGTTAATGAATAATCTTTGACTTTATTTGAGCCGCATTCCAGTCGAATCTTATTTTATTCAAGGTGTTATTTCACTGTCATTTGTCATTTATATTAATGATTTGGATGAGAATATAGGGGGCGTGGTTAGTAAGTTTGCAGATGACACCAAGATTGGTGGCATAGTGGACAGTGAAGAAAGTTATCTCCGATTGCAACGGGATCTTGATCAATTGGGCCAGTGGGCTGACGAATGGCAGATGGAGTTTAATTTAGACAAATGTGAGGTGATGCATTTTGGTAGATTGAACCAGGGCAGGACTTACTCAGTTAATGGTTGGGCGTTGGGGAGAGTTACAGAACAAAGAGATCGAGGGGTACATGTTCATAGCTCCTTGAAAGTGGAGTCACAGGTGGACAGAGTGGTGAAGAAGGCATTCGGCATGCTTGGTTTCATTGGTCAGAATACAGGAGTTGGGACGTCTTGTTGAAGTTGTACAAGACATTGGTGAGGCCACACTTGGAATACTGTGTACAGTTCTGGTCACCCTATTATAGAAAGGATATTGTTAAACTAGAAAGAGTGCAGAAAAGATTTACTAGGATGCTACCGGGACTTGATGGATTGAGTTATAAGGAGAGGCTGGATGGACTGGGACTTTTTTCTCTGGAGCGTAGGAGGCTGAGGGGCTGTTCTTATAGAGGTCTATAAAATAATGAGGGGCACAGATCAGCTAGATCGTCAATATCTTTTCCCAAAGGTAGGGGAGTCTAAAACTAGAGGGCATAGGTTTAAGGTGAGAGGGGAGAGATACAGAAGGGTCCAGAGGGGGCAATTTTTTCACACAGAGGGTGGTGAGTGTCTGGAACGAGCCGCCAGAGGCAGTAGTAGAAGTGGGTACAATTTGGTCTTTTGAAAAACATTTCATAGAATCCTACAGTGCAGAAAGACAGTAGGGGCGTCATGATCAAGGGTACAAGATTCTGAGGGACATAGACAGAGGGGATAGGGAGCAGCTGTTGCCCTTATAGAAACATAGAAGATAGGGGCAGGAGGAGGCCATTCGGCCCTTCGAGCCTGCTCCGCCATTCATTACGAGCAAGGCCGATTATCCAACTCAATAGCCTAATCCTGCTTTCCCCCCACAACCTTTGGTCCCGTTCGCCCCCAAGTGCTGTATCTTGAATACATTCAATGTTTTGGCATCAACTCGTTCAAAGAACAAAGAACAGTGCAGCACAGGAACAAGCCCTTCGGCACTCCAAGCCTGCACCGACCATGTTCACCTAGCTAAACCAACCGCCCTGTATCCCACCATTCCCCGCCTGTTCATGTATATATCCAGGTAAGTCTTAAATGTCGCTAACCTGACTTCCTCAACCACCTCACTTGGCAGCGCATCCCAGGCCCCCACCACCCTCTGTGTAAAAAAACGTCCCCCGCACATCCCCACTGAACCTTTCCCCCCTTATCTTGAACTTGTGCCCCCTTGTAGAACCATAGAAAATTACAGCTCAGAAACAGGCCTTTTGGCCCTTCTTGTCTGTGCCGAACCATTTTTTGCCTCGTCCCACTGACCTGCACTTGGACCATATCCCTCCACACCCCTCTCATCCATCAACACGTCCAAGTTTTTCTTAAATGTTAAAAGTGACCCCGCATTTACCACTTTATCCGGCAGCTCATTCCACACTCCCACCACTCTCTGCGTGAAGAAGCCCCCCCTAATATTCCCTTTAAACTTTTCCCCCCTCACCCTTAACCCATGCCCTCTGGTTTTTTTCTCCCCTAGCCTCAGCGGAAAAAGCCTGCTTGCATTCACTCTATCTATACCCATCAAAATCTTATACACCTCTATCAAATCTCCCCTCAATCTTCTACGCTCCAGGGAATAAAGTCCCAACCTATTCAATCTCTCTCTGTAACTCAGCTTCTCAAGTCCCGGCAACATCCTTGTGAACCTTCTCTGCACTCTTTCAACCTTATTTACATCCTTCCTGTAACTAGGTGACCAAAACTGTACACAATACTCCAAATTCGGCCTCACCAATGCCTTATATAACCTTACCATAACACTCCAACTTTTATACTCAAACTTTTATACTCAAACTTCCCCCTAACATCTCCCCTGTACCTACCCCCCAGCACCTTAAACCTGTGTCCTCTCGTAGCAGCCATTTCCACCCTGGGAAAAAGCCTCTGAGAGTCATCATTCCTGCCTTAGGGAAAAAGCTTCCAACTCGTCACCCTATCCACGCCCCTCACAATTTTATAATCTTCCATCAGGTCGCCCCCCCCCCCTCAGCCTCCCGTCTTTCCATGGAGAACAATCCCAGTTTATTCAATCTCTCCTCATAGCTAATACCCTCCACACCAGGCAACATCCTGGTAAACCTTTTCTGTAACTCTCTCCCCAGAGCCTCCACATCCTTCTGGTAGTGACATCAGGACGATGGACCAAGTGCTGGCAGGTGGGAATTAGTTGGGGAATCAGGCGTTCCCAATGGGTCAGTGCAAACTCGATGGGCCAAAGGACCCCTTCTGCGCTGTACGGTTTTATAAATAACGTTGACTGTTCTATTACATTGAGGTGGGTAAGAGATGGAAGAGGATTTTTTAATTATTGCAAGTTATTGGAAGGTGTGATAAGGGATAGGATCTACAAATATTTGGATAGACAGGGACTTATTAGGGAGAGTCAACATGGCTTTGTGCGTGGTAGGTCATGTTTGACCAATCTATTAGAGTTTTTCGAGGAGGTTACCAGGAAAGTGGATGAAGGGAAGGCGGTGGATGTTGTCTACCTGGATTTCAGCAAGGCCTTTGACAAGGTCCCTCATGGGAGGTTAGTTAGGAAGGTTCAGTCTCTAGGTATACATGGGGAGGTAGTAAATTGGATTCGACACTGGCTCAATGGAAGAAGCCAGAGAGTGGTTGTGGAGGATTGCTTCTCTGAGTGGAGGCCTGTGACTAGTGGTGTGCCGCAGGGATCGGTGTTGGGTCCATTGTTGTTTGTCATCTATATCAATGATCTGGATGATAATGTGGTCAATTGGATCAGCAAGTTTGCTGATGATACAAAGATTGGAGGTGTAGTGGACAGTGAGGAAGGTTTTCAAAGCTTGCAGAGGGATTTGGACCAGCTAGAAAAATGGGCTGAAAAATGGCAAATGGAATTTAACGCAGACAAGTGAGAGATATTGCACTTTGGAAGGACAAACCAAAGAAGAACGTACAGGGTAAATGGTAGGACTCTGAAGAGTGCAGTTGAACAGAGGGATCTGGGAATACAGGTACAGAATTCCCTAAAAGTGACGTCACAGGTGGATAGGGTCGTAAAGAGTGCCTTTGGTACATTGGCCTTTATAAATCGGAGTATCGAGTATAAAAGTTGGAGTGTTATGGTAAGGTTATATAAGGCATTGGTGAGGCCGAATTTGGAGTATTGTGTACAGTTTTGGTCACCTAGTTACAGGAAGGATGTAAATAAGGTTGAAAGAGTGCAGAGAAGGTTCACAAGGATGTTGCCGGGACTTGAGAAGCTGAGTTACAGAGAGAGATTGAATAGGTTGGGACTTTATTCCCTGGAGCGTAGAAGAATGAGGGGAGATTTGATAGAGGTGTATAAGATTTTGATGGGTATGGATAGAGTGAATGCAAGCAGGCTTTTTCCACTGAGGCTAGGGGAGAAAAAAACCAGAGGGCATGGGTTAAGGGTGAAAGGAGAAAAGTTTAAAGGGAATATTAGGGGGGGCTTCTTCACGCAGAGAGTGGTGGGAGTGTGGAATGAGCTGCCGGATAAAGTGGTAAATGCTTTTAACATTTAAGAAAAACTTGGACGGGTTCATGGATGAGAGGGGTGTGGAGGGATATGGTCCAAGTGCAGGTCAGTGGGACGAGGCAGAAAAATGGTTCGGCAGAGACAAGAAGGGCCAAAAGGCCTGTTTCTGAGCTGTAATTTTCTATGGTTCTATGGTTCTAATCCATAAACGAAAAATCTTTTTGTCCCTTCTGTAAGCTTAAGTGTAAAACCACAAGGAATGGTAAAGGGGAGGAGAGGGTGAATGGACTTCCAAGAATGAGTGAAAGGTCCCCATGCCAGTTTTAAAATGCCCCATGTAATCTTTTGAGTTATTATTGTCACATGTATTAACATACAGTGAAAAGTATTGTTTCTTGCGCGCTATACAGACAAAGCATACCGTTCATAGAGAAGGAAAGGAGAGGGTGCAGAATGTAGTGTTACAGTCACAGCTCGGGGTGTAGAGAAAGATCAACTTAATGCGAGGTAGGTCCATTCAAAAGTCTGACGGCAGCAGGGAAGAAGCTGTTCTTGAGTCGGTCGGTCCGTGACCTCAGACTTTTGTATCTTTTTCCCGATGGAAGAAGGTGGAAGAGAGAATGTCCGGGGTGTGTGGGGGGATCCTTGATTATGCCGGCTGCTTTTCCCCGAGGCAGCGGGAAGTGTAGACGGAGTCAATGGATGGGAGGCTGGTTTGAGTGAGGGACTGTTCTCCGTCTCTGTTAACTGTCCAATTCCGACAACCCTCATTCTATTCTCCTCACTGTCCTCAGCTGCTTAGGTCCCGAGTCTTAAATTCCCTCGCTAGAGCTCTCTACCACCTTCAAGGCATTCCATCCATACAAACCCAGTCTCTGACTAATCTTTTGTGTTGCCTGCCTTCGACACCAAGGTAGGTGGTGTTGTGGATAGTTTGGAGGGATGTCAGAAGTTGCAGCGAGACATAGATAGAATGCAAGACTGGGCGGAGAAGTGGCAGATGGACTTCAACCCGGATAAGTGTGTAGTGATCCATTTTGGCAGATCCAATGGGATGAAGCAGCAGTATAATATGAAGGGTACCATTCTTAGCAGTGTAGAGGATCAGAAGGACCTTGGGGTCCGGGTCCATAGGACTCTTAAATCGGCCTCGCAGGTGGAGGATGCGGTCAAGAAGGCGTACGGCGTACTGGCCTTCATTAATCGAGGGATTGAGTTTAGGAGTCGGGAGATAATGCTGCAGCTTTATAGGACCCTGGTTAGACCCCACTTGGAGTACTGCGCGCAGTTCTGGTCACCTCATTACAGGAAAGATGTTGAAGCCATTGAAAGGGTGCAGAGGAGATTTACAAGGATGTTGCCTGGATTGGGGGGCATGCCTTATGAGGATAGGTTGAGGGAGCTTGGTCTCTTCTCCCTGGAGAGACGAAGGATGAGAGGTGACCTGATAGAGGTTTACAAGATGTTGAGAGGTCTGGATAGGGTAGACTCTCAGAGGCTATTTCCAAGGGCTGAAATGGTTGCTACGAGAGGACACAGGTTTAAGGTGCTGGGGGGTAGGTACAGAGGAGATGTCAGGGGTAAGTTTTTCACTCAGAGGGTGGTGGGTGAGTGGAATCGGCTGACGGCGGTGGTGGTGGAGGCAAACTCGTTGGGGTCTTTTAAGAGACTTCTGGATGAGTACATGGGATTTAATGGGATTGAGGGCTATAGATAGGCCTAGAGGTAGGGATATGATCGGCGCAACTTGTGGGCCGAAGGGCCTGTTTGTGCTGTGGCTTTCTATGTTCTATATGGATATGGGATATGGTGTCAAACCAATAAGGAACCTCAAGACATTTTCCTGTGTTAAAAAGGGTACAGTAACTCAGTGGTTATGTTACATAGCCAATAATTCAGATAGGCTGGTTCAAGTTGCACTGTCTCAGCTGGGAAATTTAAATTCAATCAATTTAAAGCCAGGAATTAAAAACTAGAAACTACTGACTAGTCACATAACTAGCTTAGTGGTTAAAAAAAGGGTCGGCATGGACAACTTGGGCCGAAGGGCCTGTTTCCAAGCTGTTAACCTCTACCTTGCATCCTCAGACTGGTGATCCCCTGGTTCTAGACTCCCCCACCATCGGGAACATCCTCCCTGTATCTACCCTGTCCAGCCCTGTCAGAATTTTATAACTCTTCCCCTCATTCATCTGAACTCCAGCCTAAACAATCCTAACCCGGTCCAGCTCTCAAATCGAAGGAAATCGAGGGAAATAGGTGAGGGTGGGAGGTGTGTAGGGGGGCGGAATGTGAGGAAAAACTCTTTCACCCAGAGGGTGGTAAGGGTCTGGAACGATTGTCTGGGGGGGGCAGGCTCGGAGGGGAGAGGGGCTGAATGGCCTCCTCCTGCTTGGCATGCCTCCAACCTCCACCCCCCCGCCCCCCCGGAATATTCCAGGCAATCGGCCCTCCTTCGGGCCCCCGACGTCTTTCCGAAAATCAGGGAGAGGCCGGGGTCGGAGGGGAGATCCGCCGAGGCCAATGGTGTTCGCAAAACCCTGAGTAGGGGGGCCCAATATCCCTTGCTCGTGCAATACCTTGGGCTTCCACAAGGAGGCGAAGGTCAAAGGTCGAAGGCTGGGGGTCACGAGGTCAAAGCGACAGCCACGATGATAGCGATGAGGATGACCACCAGAACCGTCACGCAAATTATCACGCAAACTTTCTTCTGTAAGAGGGAGAGAGAAAGGGAGAGAGAGGGCAATGGGTCAGAGAGTTCCACCATCACATCATTAGCCCAAAATCCCAAGGTCTAAAGAGTAGACCTCTTCCCCAGCCCTTCCCCCACCACTCTCAACATCCTGGGGGTGACCAGTGAGCAGAAACTGAACGGGGACCCCAGCCGTATCAATACTGTGGCTCCCAGAACAGGGTCAGAGGCTGGGAATCCTGCGGAGAGTCACTCACCTCCTGACTCCCCCCCCCTTCCCAAAGCCTGTCCCACCATCCACAAGGACACAAGTCAGGAGTGTGATGGGACACTCTCCACTCGCCTGGATGGGTGCGGCTCCCGACAACACTGGAGAAGCTCCACACCATCCAGGACAAAGCAGCCCCACCTCCTCCCCCCCCCGCTCGATCGACACGCTAACCACAAACACTCACTCCCTCCACCACCCACGCACAGCGGCAGCCGTGTGAACCGTCTACAAGATGCCCCGCAGCGACTCGCCAAGGCTCCTTCCACAGCACCTTCCAAACCCACCACCTCCACCCACCCAGAAGGACATGGGAGGGAGCAGCAGACGCACGGGGAACACCCACCGCCTGCAGGTCCCCCCCGTCCGAGCTCCCCCCACACACCATCCCGACTTGGGAATATATCCCCCGTTCCTTCACTGTGGCTGGGGTCAAAAATCCTGGAGCTCCCTCACTAACAGCGGTGTGGGTGTACCTACACCACACACGGGGGACCGCAGCGGGTTCAAGATGGCGGCTTGCCCACTGCCCCCCCCCCCCCTCTGGAGTTGATCAGAGAGGCTCTGGAAGGTGAGTAGGCCGCACTCTGTGGGAGTTGGTCACAAAGGCTCCAGAAGGCGAGTAGGCCTCACTCTGTGTAAGTTGGTCACAGAGGCTCCGGAAGGCGAGTAGGCTGCACTCTGTGGGAGTTGGTCACAGAGGCTCCGGAAAGCGAGTAGGCCTCACTCTGTGGGAGTTGATCACAGAGGCTCCAGAAGGCGAGTAGGCCAAATTCTGCGGAGGTTGACCAGGGAGGCTCCGGAAGGCGAGTAGGCCGCATTCTGTGGGAGTTCACCAGGGAGGCTTTGGAACGTGAGTAGGCCACACTCTGTGCGAGTTGATCATGGAGGCTCCAGAAGGTGAGTAGGCCTCACTCTGTGGGAATTGATCACAGAGGCTCCAGAAGGCGAGTAGGCCAAATTCTGCGGAGGTTGACCAGGGAGGCTCCGGAAGGCGAGTAGGCCGCATTCTGTGGGAGTTCACCAGGGAGGCTTTGGAACGTGAGTAGGCCACACTCTGTGGGAGTTGATCATGGAGGCTCCAGAAGGCGAGTAGGCCGCATTCTGTGGGAGTTGACCAGGGAGGCTCCGGAAGGCAAGTAGGCCTCATTCTGCGGGAGTTGGTCATGGAGGCTCCAGAAGGCAAGTAGGCCTCACTCTGCGGGAGTTGGTCATGGAGGCTCCGGAAGGCAAGTAGGCCTCACTCTGCAGGAGTTGGTCATGGAGGCTCCGGAAGGCAAGTAGGCCTCACTCTGCGGGAGTTGGTCATGGAGGCTCCGGAAGGCAAGTAGGCCTCACTCTGCGGGAGTTGGTCATGGAGGCTCCGGAAGGCGAGTAGGCCAAATTCTGCGGAGGTTGACCAGGGAGGCTCCGGAAGGCGAGTAGGCCGCGTTCTGTGGAAGTTCACCAGGGAGGCTTTGGAACGTGAGTAGGCCACACTCTGTGGGAGTTGATCATGGAGGCTCCAGAAGGCGAGTAGGCCTCACTCTGTGAGAGTTGACCAGGCAGGCTCCAGAAGGCGAGTCGGCCGCATTCTGCAGGAGTTGGTCGTGGAGGCTCCGGAAGGCAAGTAGGCCTCACTCTGCGGGAGTTGGTCATGGAGACATCCCCAGCAGTCAACTGAGGCATGAAAAAGGGCGTACTCAGAGGACACAGCATACGCCCCACCAGCCCTCCCCCCCAGCAACCATTTTCCCGTCCCTGTCCATGCAGCTTCAGAACTTCCAAAGAATGCCAATCCTTGTATCTAAACATGGACGCCCACCACCCCAGGGCTTGTCTCACAACCGCCCCCCCCACCCCCTCTCCATTCCCCCGATCTTCCTGACCTTTCTCGCCTTCTTCTGACTGACCACGGCGGCAGCCATGTTGTCGGACGCCTTCACAACGTAGTTAACGGAATTGGAGACGTAGCTCTCGATATTGTTCACCAGTTCGCCCTGGAAAGGAAAAGCAACAGAAAACGCCGTGAGCTTAGAAAATGGCGACTAAGGATACGAGGAAGGAACAGACCATCTCCTGTGATGAGACGGGGGGGGGCAGGCTCCATCTCGGGCCCAGTCATCTGATCGCGCAACCAGTCAGCAGGCCTGCCCCACTGCACCGCGCCACCTGGGTACAACCGCCCCCCCTTTCCGCCCTCCAGGGGGAAAGACCCAGGCTTCACTTCATCCTGTCACCGATTGTCAATCCCACAATCCCCCACTGAACCGCCAATCTCCCGCCCTGCATCTCACTGGGCACAAAATGGCTGCCACACCCAGACAGAACAGAACAGAGTGAGCCGGTAAATAGCGAGGAGAAATGAATCATAAACCTCTCCAGGGCAGGAGGAGGCCATTCGGCCCATCGAGCCTGCACCGACCACAATCCCGCCCAGGCCCTATCCCCGTAACCCCATCTATTTACCCTGCTAGTCCCCCTGACACTAAGAGGCAATTTACCATGGCCAATCCACCTAACCCGCACACCTTTGGACACTAAGGGACAATTTAGCACGGCCAATCACCTAACCTGCACATCTTTGGACACTAAGGGACAATTTAGCATGGCCAATCACCTAACCTACACATCTTTGAACACTAAGGGGCAATTTAGCATGGTCAATCCACCTAACCTACACATCTTTGGACACTAAGGGACAATTTAGCATGGTCAATTCACCAACCTACCCACATTTGGACACTACGGGTCAATTTAGCATGGTCAATCCACCTAACCTGCACATCTTTGGACACGAAGGGACAATTTAGCATGGCCAATCACCTAACCTACACATCTTTGAACACTAAGGGGCAATTTAGCATGGCCAATCCACCTAACCTACACATCTTTGGACACTAAGGGACAATTTAGCATGGCCAATCCACCTAACCTAAACATCTTTGAACACTAAGGGACAATTTAGCATGGCCAATCCACCTAACCTACACATCTTTGGACACTAAGGGGCAATTTAGCATGGCCAATCCACCTAACCTGCACATCTTTGGACACTGAGGGACAATTTAGCATGGCCAATCCACCTAACCTGCACATCTTTGGACACTGAGGGACAATTTAGCATGGCCAATCCACCTAACCTGCACATCTTTGGACACTAAGGGACAATTTAGCATGGCCAATCCACCTCACCTACACATCTTTGGACACTAAGGGCAATTTAGCATGGCCAATCTACCCAACCTACACATCTTTGGACACTAAGGGGCAATTTAGCACGGCCAATCCACCTAACCTGCACATCTTTGGACACTAAGGGACAATTTAGCATGGCCAATCCACCGAACCTGCACATCTTTGGATACTTGTTTATATGTTTATAGAAAAAATATAAGATTATGAAGGGAATAGATAAGATAGAAGCAGGGAAGTTGTTTCCACTGGCGGGCGAAACGAGAACTAGGGGGCATGGCCTCAAAATAAGGGGAAGCAGATTTAGGACTGAGTTGAGGAGGAACTTCTTCACACAAAGGGTTGTGAATCTGTAGAATTCCCCGCCCAGTTGAGGCGACCTCGTTGAATGTTTTTAAGGCAAGGATAGATAGATTTTTGAACAGTAAAGGAATTAAGGGTTATGGTGAGCGGGAGGGTAAGTGGAGCTGAGTCCCCGAAAAGATCAGCCATGATCTTATTGAATGGCGGAGCGGGATCGAGGGGCCAAGATGGCCTACTCCTGCTCCTAGCTCTTATTTATTTAAATGGAGGGAGATTGGAAAATGTTCAGGTACAGAGGGACCCGGGTGTCCTAGTACACCAGTCGCTGAAAGTAAGCATGAAGGATCCCTTTGCCGATCAATTCTCTCAAGGGTTCTGCCATTTACTGTATACTTAACAAGGAAGTAGATGGATCCCTATCCTCTGAAGGTGCCAAGGGGTGTGGGAAGAGCGAGGGGAGTGCGATTGAGATAGAGGGAACAGCCACGATCATAGTGAATGGCGGAGCAGGCTCGAAGGGGCGAATGGCCTATTCCTGCTCCGTATTTCCCGAGTAAAATGGTACAGTGGGGCCTACCCTGGAAAAGGCCATCCTAACCCAACACACAACGACTCCAGTGTCCACTGGCTGTCGTTCCCAGATTTACTTCCGAGTTCACTCCCTCAGCGTTCCTGAGGGAGCTAGGCGGGACTGGCGGCCATTTTGCCTGGGGGAACCAGCGAGGCAGGGAGGGCCGGACTAGGCCACAAAGCCTGCCGCCAACTGGTCGTGTCGAAGCCACCAGGAAGCAAAGGGAATCGAGGCCTCAGTTGCTAGGCCTCAATGTGACAACACGGAGAGTGTCTCGCGGAGGATAGAATCCACTCGACTGAGGGACCAAAACTTGCCTGAGCTTCCACCTCCATCGCCAGGTAGGTAAACATCTCATGCAGCTCCACGATGCTGCGTTCCAGCCGTTTGATCTCAGTGTGCCGGCTCTCAATGTCGTCCAGAGCTTGTTTCGTCACCTGGGTCTCTCGCATCAGCTAAACAGACACAACAGTGCGTTAGATACACTGTCCTTTCCCCCTCTGGGACCGGGTGTCACAGTGCGTTAGATACACTGTCCTTTCCCCCTCTGGGACCGGGTGTCACAGTGCGTTAGATACACTGTCCTTTCCCCCTCTGGGACCGGGTGTCACAGTGCGTTAGATACACTGTCCTTTCCCCCTCTGGGACCGGGTGTCACAGTGCGTTAGATACACTGTCCTTTCCCCCTCTGGGACCAGGTGTCACAGTACGTTAGATACACTGTCCTTTCCCCCTCTGGGACCGGGTGTCACAGTGCGTTAGATACACTGTCCTTTCCCCCTCTGGGACCGGGTGTCACAGTGCGTTAGATACACTGTCCTTTCCCCCTCTGGGACCGGGTGTCACAGTGCGTTAGATACACTGTCCTTTCCCCCTCTGGGACCGGGTGTCACAGTGCGTTAAATACACTGTCCTTTCCCCCTCTGGGACCGGGTGTCACAGTGCGTTAGATACACTGTCCTTTCCCCCTCTGGGACCGGGTGGCACAGTGCGTTAGATACACTGTCCTTTCCCCCTCTGGGACCGGGTGTCACAGTGCGTTAGATACACTGTCCTTTCCCCCTCTGGGACCGGGTGGCACAGTGCGTTAGATACACTGTCCTTTCCCCCTCTGGGACCGGGTGTCACAGTGCGTTCGATACACTGTCCTTTCCCCCTCTGGGACCGGGTGTCACAGTGCGTTAGATACACTGTCCTTTCCCCCTCTGGGACCGGGTGTCACAGTGCGTTAGATACACTGTCCTTTCCCCCTCTGGGACCGGGTGTCACAGTGCGTTAGATACACTGTCCTTTCCCCCTCTGGGACCGGGTGTCACAGTGCGTTAGATACACTGTCCTTTCCCCCTCTGGGACCGGGTGTCACAGTGCGTTAGATACACTGTCCTTTCCCCCTCTGGGACCGGGTGTCACAGTGCGTTAGATACACTGTCCTTTCCCCCTCTGGGACCGGGTGTCACAGTGCGTTAGATACACTGTCCTTTCCCTCTCTGGGACCGGGTGTCACAGTGCGTTAGATACACTGTCCTTTCCCCCTCTGGGACCGGGTGTCACAGTGCGTTAGATACACTGTCCTTTCCCCCTCTGGGACCGGGTGTCACAGTGCGTTAGATACACTGTCCTTTCCCCCTCTGGGACCGGGTGTCACAGTGCGTTAGATACACTGTCCTTTCCCCCCTCTGGGACCGGGTGTCACAGTGCGTTAGATACACTGTCCTTTCCCCCTCTGGGACCGGGTGTCACAGTGCGTTAGATACACTGTCCTTTCCCCCTCTGGGACCGGGTGTCACAATGCGTTAGATACACTGTCCTTTCCCCCTCTGGGACCGGGTGTCACAGTGCGTTAGATACACTGTCCTTTCCCCCTCTGGGACCGGGTGTCACAGTGCGTTAGATACACTGTCCTTTCCCCCTCTGGGACCGGGTGTCACAATGCGTTAGATACACTGTCCTTTCCCCCTCTGGGACCGGGTGTCACAGTGCGTTAGATACACTGTCCTTTCCCCCTCTGGGACCGGGTGTCACAGTGCGTTAGATACACTGTCCTTCCCCCTCTGGGAACGGGTGTCACAGTGCATTAGATACACTGTCCTTTCCCCCTCTGGGACCGGGTGTCACAGTGCGTTAGATACACTGTCCTTTCCCCCTCTGGGACCGGGTGTCACAGTGCGTTAGATACACTGTCCTTTCCTCCTCTGGGACTGGGTGTCACAGTGCGTTAGATACATTGTCCTTTCGCCCTCTGGGACCGGGTGTCACAGTGCGTTCGATACACTGTCCTTTCCCCCTCTGGGACCGGGTGTCACAGTGCGTTCGATACACTGTCCTTTCCACCTCTGGGACCGGGTGTCCCAGTGCGTTAGATACACTGTCCTTTCCCCCTCTGGGACCGGGTGTCACAGTGCGTTAGATACACTGTCCTTTCCCCCTCTGGGACCGGGTGTCACAGTGCGTTAGATACACTGTCCTTTCCCCCTCTGGGACCGGGTGTCACAGTGCGTTAGATACACTGTCCTTTCCCCCTCTGGGACCGGGTGTCACAGTGCGTTAGATACACTGTCCTTTCCCCCTCTGGGACCGGGTGTCACAGTGCGTTAGATACACTGTCCTTTCCCCCTCTGGGACTGGGTGTCACAGTGCGTTAGATACACTGTCCTTTCCCCCTCTGGGACCGGGTGTCACAGTGCGTTAGATACACTGTCATTTCCCCCTCTGGGACCGGGTGTCACAGTGAGTTAGATACACTGTCCTTTCCCCCTCTGGGACCGGGTGTCACAGTGAGTTAGATACACTGTCCTTTCCCCCTCTGGGACCGGGTGTCACAGTGCGTTAGATACACTGTCCTTTCACCCTCTGGGACCGGGTGTCACAGTGCGTTAGATACACTGTCCTTTCCCCCTCTGGGACCGGGTGTCACAGTGCGTTAGATACACTGTCCTTTCCCCCTCTGGGACCGGGTGTCACAGTGCGTTAGATACACTGTCCTTTCCCCCTCTGGGACCGGGTGTCACAGTGCGTTAGATACACTGTCCTTTCCCCCTCTGGGACCGGGTGTCACAGTGCGTTAGACACACTGTCCTTTCCCCCTCTGGGACCGGGTGTCACAGTGCGTTAGATACACTGTCCTTTCCCCCTCTGGGACCGGGTGTCACAGTGCGTTAGATACACTGTCCTTTCCCCCTCTGGGACCGGGTGTCACAGTGCGTTAGATACACTGTCCTTTCCCCCTCTGGGACCGGGTGTCACAGTGCGTTAGATACACTGTCCTTTCCCCCTCTGGGACCGGGTGTCACAGTGCGTTAGATACACTGTCCTTTCCCCCTCTGGGACTGGGTGTCACAGTGCGTTAGATACACTGTCCTTTCCCCCTCTGGGACCGGGTGTCACAGTGCGTTAGATACACTGTCCTTTCCCCCTCTGGGACCGGGTGTCACAGTGCGTTAGATACACTGTCCTTTCCCCCTCTGGGACCGGGTGTCACAGTGCGTTAGATACACTGTCCTTTCCCCCTCTGGGACCGGGTGTCACAGTGCGTTAGATACACTGTCCTTTCCCCCTCTGGGACCGGGTGTCACAGTGCGTTAGATACACTGTCCTTTCACCCTCTGGGACTGGGTGTCACAGTGCGTTAGATACACTGTCCTTTCCCCCTCTGGGACCGGGTGTCACAGTGCGTTAGATACACTGTCCTTTCCCCCTCTGGGACCGGGTGTCACAGTGCGTTCGATACACTGTCCTTTCCCCCTCTGGGACCGGGTGTCACAGTGCGTTAGATACACTGTCCTTTCCCCCTCTGGGACCGGGTGTCACAGTGCGTTAGATACACTGTCCTTTCCCCCTCTGGGACCGGGTGTCACAGTGCGTTAGACACACTGTCCTTTCCCCCTCTGGGACCGGGTGTCACAGTGCGTTAGACACACTGTCCTTTCCCCCTCTGGGACCGGGTGTCACAGTGCGTTAGATACACTGTCCTTTCCCCCTCTGGGACCGGGTGTCACAGTGCGTTAGATACACTGTCCTTTCCCCCTCTGGGACCGGGTGTCACAGTGAGTTAGATACACTGTCCTTTCCCCCTCTGGGACCGGGTGTCACAGTGCGTTAGACACACTGTCCTTTCCCCCTCTGGGACCGGGTGTCACAGAGCGTTAGATACACTGTCCTTTCCCCCTCTGGGACCGGGTGTCACAGGGAGTTAGATACACTGTCCTTTCCCCCTCTGGGACCGGGTGTCACAGTGCGTTAGATACACTGTCCTTTCCCCCTCTGGGACCGGGTGTCACAGTGCGTTAGATACACTGTCCTTTCCCCCTCTGGGACCGGGTGTCACAGTGCGTTAGACACACTGTCCTTTCCCCCTCTGGGACCGGGTGTCACAGAGCGTTAGATACACTGTCCTTTCCCCCTCTGGGACCGGGTGTCACAGTGCGTTAGATACACTGTCCTTTCCCCCTCTGGGACCGGGTGTCACAGTGCGTTAGATACACTGTCCTTTCCCCCTCTGGGACCGGGTGTCACAGTGCGTTAGATACACTGTCCTTTCCCCCTCTGGGACCGGGTGTCACAGTGCGTTAGATACACTGTCCTTTCCCCCTCTGGGAACGGGTGTCACAGTGCGTTAGATACACTGTCATTTCCCCCTCTGGGACCGGGTGTCACAGTGCGTTAGATACACTGTCCTTTCCCCCTCTGGGACCGGGTGTCACAGTGCGTTAGATACACTGTCCTTTCCCCCTCTGGGACCGGGTGTCACAGTGCGTTAGACACACTGTCCTTTCCCCCTCTGGGACCGGGTGTCACAGTGCGTTAGATACACTGTCCTTTCCCCCTCTGGGACCGGGTGTCACAGTGCATTAGATACACTGTCCTTTCCCGCTCTGGGACCGGGTGTCACAGTGAGTTAGATACACTGTCCTTTCCCCCTATGGGACCGGGTGTCACAGTGCGTTAGATACACTGTCCTTTCCCCCTCTGGGACCGGGTGTCACAGTGCGTTAGATACACTGTCCTTTCCCCCTCTGGGACCGGGTGTCACAGTGAGTTAGATACACTGTCCTTTCCCCCTCTGGGACCGGGTGTCACAGTGCGTTAGACACACTGTCCTTTCCCCCTCTGGGACCGGGTGTCACAGAGCGTTAGATACACTGTCCTTTCCCCCTCTGGGACCGGGTGTCACAGTGAGTTAGATACACTGTCCTTTCCCCCTCTGGGACCGGGTGTCACAGTGCGTTAGATACACTGTCCTTTCCCCCTCTGGGACCGGGTGTCACAGTGCGTTAGATACACTGTCCTTTCCCCCTCTGGGACCGGGTGTCACAGTGCGTTAGATACACTGTCCTTTCCCCCTCTGGGACCGGGTGTCACAGTGAGTTAGATACACTGTCCTTTCCCCCTCTGGGACCGGGTGTCACAGTGAGTTAGATACACTGTCCTTTCCCCCTCTGGGACCGGGTGTCACAGTGCGTTAGACACACTGTCCTTTCCCCCTCTGGGACCGGGTGTCACAGAGCGTTAGATACACTGTCCTTTCCCCATCTGGGACCGGGTGTCACAGTGCGTTAGATACACTGTCCTTTCCCCCTCTGGGACCGGGTGTCACAGTGCGTTAGATACACTGTCCTTTCCCCCTCTGGGACCGGGTGTCACAGTGCGTTAGATACACTGTCCTTTCCCCCTCTGGGACCGGGTGTCACAGTGCGTTAGACACACTGTCCTTTCCCCCTCTGGGACCGGGTGTCACAGTGCGTTAGACACACTGTCCTTTCCCCCTCTGGGACCGGGTGTCACAGTGAGTTACGTTGTGATTTCAGTTCACTCACGTTCGCGGTGAACACCTCTTGCTGCCCACTTTCCAACATTTCCTCCATCTTGTCGTCAGAAAACTGCACCCCAGCTAAAACAGCGAGAGAGACACAGAGTGACAGAGTGAGGGAGCTGGATTAACATCAGTACAGATACAGTCAGTAACACAGGGTGCTGGGGGGAGAGGGGTTACTGAGTGACAGTGTGAGGGAGCTGGATTAACATCAGTACAGATACAGTCAGTAACACAGGGTGCTGGGGGGAGAGGGGTTACTGAGTGACAGTGTGAGGGAGCTGGATTAACATCAGTACAGATACAGTCAGTAACACAGGGTGCTGGGGGGAGAGGGGTTACTGAGTGACAGTGTGAGGGAGCTGGATTAACATCAGTACAGATACAGTCAGTAACACAGGGTGCTGGGGGGAGAGGGGTTACTGAGTGACAGTGTGAGGGAGCTGGATTAACATCAGTACAGATACAGTCAGTAACACAAGGTGCTGGGGGAGAGGGGTTACTGAGTGACAGTGTGAGGGAGCTGGATTAACATCAGTACAGATACAGTCAGTAACACAGGGTGCTGGGGGGTGAGGGGTTACTGAGTGACAGTGTGAGGGAGCTGGATTAACATCAGTACAGATACAGTCAGTAACACAGGGTGCTGGGAGGAGAGGGGTTACTGAGTGACAGTGTGAGGGAGCTGGATTAACATCAGTACAGATACAGTCAGTAACACAGGGTGCTGGGGGAGAGGGGTTACTGAGTGACAGTGTGAGGGAGCTGGATTAACATCAGGACAGATACAGTCAGTAACACAGGGTGCTGGGGGAGAGGGGTTACTGAGTGACAGTGTGAGGGAGCTGGATTAACATCAGTACAGATACAGTCAGTAACACAGGGTGCTGGGGGAGAGGGGATACTGAGTGACAGTGTGAGAGAGCTGGATTAACATCAGTACAGATACAGTCAGTAACACAGCGTGCTGGGGGAGAGGGGTTACTGAGTGACAGTGTGAGGGAGCTGGATTAACATCAGTACAGATACAGTCAGTAACACAGGGTGCTGGGGGAGAGGGGTTACTGAGTGACAGTGTGAGGGAGCTGGATTAACATCAGTAGAGATACAGTCAGTAACACAGGGTGCTGGGGGAGTGGGGTTACTGAGTGACAGTGTGAGGGAGCTGGATTAACATCAGTACAGATACAGTCAGTAACACAGGGTGCTGGGGGAGAGGGGTTACTGAGTGACAGTGTGAGGGAGCTGGATTAACATCAGTACAGATACAGTCAGTAACACAGGGTGCTGGGGGGAGAGGGGTTACTGAGTGACAGTGTGAGGGAGCTGGATTAACATCAGTAGAGATACAGTCAGTAACACAGGGTGCTGGGGGAGAGGGGTTACTGAGTGACAGTGTGAGGGAGCTGGATTAACATCAGTAGAGATACAGTCAGTAACACAGGGTGCTGGGGGAGTGGGGTTACTGAGTGACAGTGTGAGGGAGCTGGATTAACATCAGTAGAGATACAGTCAGTAACACAGGGTGCTGGGGGAGAGGGGTTACTGAGTGACAGTGTGAGGGAGCTGGATTAACATCAGTAGAGATACAGTCAGTAACACAGGGTGCTGGGGGGAGAGGGGTTACTGAGTGACAGTGTGAGGGAGCTGGATTAACATCAGTACAGATACAATCAGTAACACAGGGTGCTGGGGGAGAGGGGTTACTGAGTGAGAGTGTGAGGGAGCTGGATTAACATCAGTAGAGATACAGTCAGTAACACAGGGTGCTGGGGGAGTGGGGTTACTGAGTGACAGTGTGAGGGAGCTGGATTAACATCAGTAGAGATACAGTCAGTAACACAGGGTGCTGGGGGAGAGGGGTTACTGAGTGACAGTGTGAGGGAGCTGGATTAACATCAGTAGAGATACAGTCAGTAACACAGGGTGCTGGGGGAGAGGGGTTACTGAGTGACAGTGTGAGGGAGCTGGATTAACATCAGTACAGATACAGTCAGTAACACAGGGTGCTGGGGGGAGAGGGGTTACTGAGTGACAGTGTGAGGGAGCTGGATTAACATCAGTAGAGATACAGTCAGTAACACAGGGTGCTGGGGGAGAGGGGTTACTGAGTGACAGTGTGAGGGAGCTGGATTAACATCAGTACAGATACAGTCAGTAACACAGGGTGCTGGGGGGAGAGGGGTTACTGAGTGACAGTGTGAGGGAGCTGGATTAACATCAGTACAGATACAATCAGTAACACAGGGTGCTGGGGGAGAGGGGTTACTGAGTGACAGTGTGAGGGAGCTGGATTAACATCAGTAGAGATACAGTCAGTAACACAGGGTGCTGGGGGAGTGGGGTTACTGAGTGACAGTGTGAGGGAGCTGGATTAACATCAGTAGAGATACAGTCAGTAACACAGGGTGCTGGGGGAGAGGGGTTACTGAGTGACAGTGTGAGGGAGCTGGATTAACATCAGTAGAGATACAGTCAGTAACACAGGGTGCTGGGGGAGGGGGGTTACTGAGTGACAGTGTGAGGGAGCTGGATTAACATCAGTAGACATACAGTCAGTAACACAGGATGCTGGGGGAGAGGGGTTACTGAGTGACAGTGTGAGGGAGCTGGATTAACATCAGTACAGTTACAGTCAGTAACACAGGGTGCTGGGGGAGAGGGGTTACTGAGTGACAGTGTGAGGGAGCTGGATTAACATCAGTACAGATACAGTCAGTAACACAGGGTGCTGGGGGAGAGGGGTTACTGAGTGACAGTGTGAGGGAGCTGGATTAACATCAGTACAGATACAGTCAGTAACACAGGGTGCTGGGGGAGAGGGGTTACTGAGTGACAGTGTGAGGGAGCTGGATTAACAGCAGTACATATACAGTCAGTAACACAGGGTGGTGGGGGAGAGGGGTTACTGAGTGACAGTGTGAGGGAGCTGGATTAACATCAGTACAGATACAGTCAGTAACACAGGGTGCTGGGGGAGAGGGGTTACTGAGTGACAGTGTGAGGGAGCTGGATTAACATCAGTACAGATACAGTCAGTAACACAGGGTGCTGGGGAGAGGGGTTACTGAGTGACAGTGTGAGGGAGCTGGATTAACATCAGTACAGATACAGTCAGTAACACAGGGTGCTGGGGGAGAGGGGTTACTGAGTGACAGTGTGAGGGAGCTGGATTAACATCAGTACAGATACAGTCAGTAACACAGGGTGCTGGGGGAGAGGGGTTACTGAGTGACAGTGTGAGGGAGCTGGATTAACATCAGTACAGATACAGTCAGTAACACAGGGTGCTGGGGGAGAGGGGTTACTGAGTGACAGTGTGAGGGAGCTGGATTAACATCAGTACAGATACAGTCAGTAACACAGGGTGCTGGGGGAGAGGGGTTACTGAGTGACAGTGTGAGGGAGCTGGATTAACATCAGTACAGATACAGTCAGTAACACAGGGTGCTGGGGGAGAGGGGTTACTGAGTGACAGTGTGAGGGAGCTGGATTAACATCAGTACAGATACAGTCAGTAACACAGGGTGCTGGGGGAGAGGGGTTACTGAGTGACAGTGTGAGGGAGCTGGATTAACATCAGTACAGATACAGTCAGTAACACAGGGTGCTGGGGGAGAGGGGTTACTGAGTGACAGTGTGAGGGAGCTGGATTAACATCAGTACAGATACAGTCAGTAACACATCCACGGGTGCTGGGGGAGAGGGGTTACTGAGTGACAGTGTGAGGGAGCTGGATTAACATCAGTACAGATACAGTCAGTAACACAGGGTGCTGGGGGAGAGGGGTTACTGAGTGACAGTGTGAGGGAGCTGGATTAACATCAGTACAGATACAGTCAGTAACACAGGGTGCTGGGGGAGAGGGGTTACTGAGTGACAGTGTGAGGGAGCTGGATTAACATCAGTACAGATACAGTCAGTAAC